>NC_056748.1:461051576-461054076 GCF_019279795.1 Protopterus annectens
ACGTGAAAATCCACTTCCAGTTTTCTGGATAAGCACCAGTTTGATTAACTAGGTCCCCCCTAAATTCTCCTCTCTGGACATGCGCGTAACTTACTTGAAACATAAAAAGTATGTTGATTGAACTTGCAGCATATGTCTGGAAATTGCACTACAACTATCCTGTCTGTTGAAACAATACAAGTGGTCCCGAATAATGTTCTCTTAGAGAGCGATTGGTCTTACCCACATAAAACATAAAACATCTCTGGCAGGTGGCTACATACACAAGATTCCTAGTATTACCACAGTCCACATTCGGCACCTAATCTGCCAGGAGTTTACTCATCGTTGGAATTCCTGAAAAATCTAGACAGGTCCACATAAGAACATTGAGGGCAAGAACCACACCTTTCTGGTTCCTTAGATCAATTACTGAATTATTCAGCACACATTCATGGTAGATAAATTAGGGCTTACAACTGCTGTTGTTTTAGGACTCTTAGAGTTATTAAAAGACATATTACGGACAATTCCCTACCAATCTTTTACAAACTTCCTTGTCCACAGTTAAAATATTCCAATTGTTTTGTTATTGCCTTTTGAATTATCTCCTGATTCTTAACATACGGTATTATATACACACACTGTGTATGTGCCAATATCACAGGACTTCCTCTTACATACATACTCATGATCTCTGAATAGTGAGGGCTCACCCCTACTATCCCTCCAAGCTTAACCACATCATTACAAACTTTCTCAACTACTGTATGTAGTCATAACTTCTCTCGCATCACTACTCAATTTACTTGGTTCCTGTTGAAAAGAAACATCATTGGAACAAAGTCTAGAAATCCTCAGACCCTGTCCTTTAACTACATTAGCAAAAGTTCTGGGATGATGCATGCTGTCCGCTGCAAAAATGATGTTCTATGGCATTTCTTCCTAAAAACATTAGTGTTGTAAGTGGAGCTACCTTCTCACGGGTTATAGTAACATCTAGAAAATCGATGGATTACGTTCGAATAATCCATTGTAAATTTGAGGAAACAATTCAACCCATTAACATGTTCAAGGAAGGAACTCAATTCGGCACCTGTTCCCTGCCATGAGGAGAAAGGAGGTCGGCCCACAAAGCGTCTATATAAAAGGCGACCTGCGGATGAACTAATAAGACCTCTCTCTCCCAAGATGCCAATACAGCGAGATTGGCATCAACCGTGTTGGCACAACTGGTGCCCGCCATACCAGTACATTGCCGATTATAATCTGTCTGAAAAATGAAAAAATTGTTGTCAAGTACTATCTCAAGGAGTAGAGTCAAAAATCAACCTCAGTGATCGACAGAGTTTCACACAACAAATCTTTAACCAACAATACCATCAATGTTAGGAATGCAAGTAAATAAAACTACATCTAGAGTTACCATAAGAAGAGTCTCCACACATTACCAAAATCTTGGACAAACTTATAGAGGTCAGTTAAAAATGTCAGTGTCCCTTAAGACATGCTGAAACCTTCTATTAAGTGTGTTTTCTCAGCCTATTGTCTCAGGTAAATGGACAAGGGGTTACGTGATCCATCTTCCTGCAACAATAATAGGCCTAAGGGAGGATTACTTGCATTCTTATGGACCTTGGGTAGTCCATTTATGGAGGTACATACAGGATGTTCAACCTTAAAATAATCATACAGATCTGATGTCAAAGAGCTAAAGACTTACATTCAAGTAACATGTCACACATCACATGAACATGCTTTTTCCACATCTAACATAGTTACTTCCAATATAAGCATCAGTGGAGAGAGCATATGCTGTTCATAGAGTCAATATAAAGTCTCTGTCCAGAACAACTATTAGTCCACCCTTTGTCTGCTGGACATTACAATACGATCGTTATCCTTCAGGGCAGAAATAGCATTCAATTCTGCAAAGTCAAGTTGTCATCAGAGTCATTCCAAAGTGCCCTTAAAGCTATCATAAAAGCTCATTTTCCACGGCTTTAACAAACAAATCAAGCTCAGACGTTAGCCGAGGTTAAACAAACTTTTAGATTTAAAAACATGCTCACCTTTTAGTGGTCGTGTCCTAAATATAAGTTTGAGATTCACATTCCTATAGCAAACGATCTAATTGCTAGTAAAATCTCACTGATGTCAGCCCCTTCTACTTGGAACGACGATAATCCCTTGTTAAGGACACTCATTTCAACTTAGACAACACATGATTGGAAATATTCCAAACTAACGACTCAGCCCTCCTGCATTGTTGTGAGTCCAGAACTCCATGTTGGTGTCCCACGCTATTCCCCTCTGTTGTAATCCAGGTCTACCGACCTCTTCCTCCCCTGCCGTATGGGGGCGCTATTGGAAAATCCTGTTGAGTCGTGGTCTTCCAACTATCCAGTTGTATTTACGTCTCCACTGCTGTCCCAGTGGCGTTGGATGTCTCATCACCCATGTCCCGCACATTGCGATCCTCTGCTGGAGTAAAATACACTGACGTGACCGACGATTTAGG